>NC_057801.1:331289157-331296175 GCF_018294505.1 Triticum aestivum
TGTTCATTTATGACATGTTGCATCCGTACATTTTGGTACGGCCAAATACACCAGGGGCTTATGTTCCCCGCATTATGGTGTGATAAAGTCTAAACACTTTCACAAGTGCGGCACCCCGAACTTATAGCATTATATGAATCGGCTCCGAATCATGTCTTGGGTCAATAGTTGGGTTTGCCCGGCTCCCATGTTCAGCACCTTACGTTCCGTTCTATCGGCTAAGTTAGCACTGGGAGAACCACTGCGATTGCGCCCCGGTTGAGCCGGGTTAACGCCTCAGTGGAGAAAGCTAAAACTGACTGTCATGATAAAGCAAGAGACTAGTCGCTGTTCGAGAGGTCCTTTCGGGTCCTTAAAGACCTACGCCGCTTCGAGCGAAGTTCCGGATAATGTCCGACGAAGGCGTGGATAGCGCCCCTAATTCGGTCTTCCGAATACTAGGGGCTTCGCCGAAATTTAAAATTATAGAATTCTATGGCTAAGTAAGAGTGTTCAAGCACTATAAGTCCGGTTGCCTTGTTCGTTGTGTTGAGCGCCTCCCTAGATGGACCCAAAAATGGGAACAAGAGTGCTCAAGTTTATCCCCGAACACCCCAGCACTCGTGGCATGGGGGCTGAAGCCGACGACTTGCCATCTCTCAAATTTTATAAACGGCCGCACAGAAGGTAATATTTTAAATTAACAAGCGTTGCTTAGCGCATATGAACAAAGTTTTCAGCGCACAGGATAACACATTGCGAATTTACTCAATAATTACATCCCTGGGGCACTCATCCGCAATCTTGCGGGCACCCTTCAGGACAGTCTTATAGTACATTTCAGGCGTACGATATTCCTTGCCCGCTGGTGGCGCGTCAGTGATTAGCTTCTCCGCATCCAGCTTGCCCCAATGCACCTTTGCACGGGCAAGGGCCCGACGAGCACCTTCAATACAGGCGGAGCGCTTGATAACCTCCACACAGGGGCACGCATCCACCAACCGTCGCACGAGGCCGAAGTAGCTCCCAGGCATGGCCTCTCCAGGCCACAGCCGGACTATGAGGCCCTTCATTGCCTGCTCGGCCGCCTTGTGGAGCTCGACCAGCTGCTTCAGCTGGTCGCTAGGGGGCATCGGATGGCCGGCCTCAGCATACTGAGACCAGAAGACCTTCTCCGTTGAGCTCACCTCCTCGGCTCGATAGAATGCGGCGGCATCAGACACACTGTGAGGCAGATCTGCAAATGCCCCTGGAGAGCTCTGAATACGGGTAAGTAACACGTAATTTACATTCACATGCTTGCTTTGCATGAAAAATGCCTTACCCGCCGCTATCTTCCTCACCAACTCAATCTCCTGAAGGGACTTATGGGCATCGGCCTTGGCAGTTTTGGCACTTTCGAGAGCCGAGGCAAGCTCGGACTCTCGAGTCTTTGAGTCACGCTCCAAACTCTCATGCTTTTCCAGGAGAGCCTGGAGCTCTTGCCGAACCACCGCCACCTGCGCCTCCTGCTTTTCTCGCTCTGCCTGTTCCACGGCCGCATTGCGTTCGGCCGCGGACACGGCCTCCTTCAGGGTCGCCACCTCGTTCGTGGCCCCTGCAGTACCCATGTTATCCTTGTTATTTTTTGTTGCAACCTAAATCCTTTTCTGTAAGGTACAAGTTCAAAGTGGTGTTACTCACCTTCTTTGTCCTGGAGCTGCTTCTTGGCGCGGACAAGCTCTTGCTCGGACCGCTCGAGCTCCTGCTTCAAAGCACCGACCTCCGCAGTCAGTGCGGCAGAGGTCAGCAGCGCAGCCTGCAACCCATATTGACATAATTTTTTAGCAACCCTGCGTATATCTTCTTTTTTTCAGATCCTCAGTCCGGCTTTTCTTTCCGAACACCGAACCGAGCATCAGGGGCTCCTGTCTATGCGGTATTACATTGCATATTTTTAACTTCTTACCTCAAAGCCTGATAGAAGGCTAGTGCAGGCTTCGGTCAGCCCGCTCTTGGCGAGTTGTACCTTCTGAATCACCGCACTCATAATAGTGTGGTGTTCTTCCTCGATGGAAGCGCTCTGGAGCACCTCCAACAAATTGTCCGGCGCCTCCGGTTGGACGGAAGCCGCCGGTGTCACGGTCTTGTCCTTCGTGCGAAGGGGCCGCCGGCCAGACTCCGGAACCACTGCGGGTTCTGATATGGAGTCCGGCGCAAATCCGGGAGGCCGCCTTGTGGCGCCTCCGGAGCCTCCCCCTGATGGGTCCCTTCTTGGGATCCCACCTCGGCGTCCTCGGTGTCGCGAGGGGTGGAGGCGGTCGGGATGGAGTCTACCTCCGACGGAGCCAACGACCCGCTCGATGAAGCGGGGGGATCATCATTGGCCGGACTACAGGCAGCATGCGGCATCAGAATGACACTATGTGACGCGGAAAAAGAAATTATAACTCATTCAGGAATCCGGATACTTACGATCTCGCCGGAGGCCTGGCCCTTGAAGGCCATTCTTCCTCGCTAACGTTGATGTTGGCGGAGCTGTCCGGGGGAATAGTCCTTCCCCTCTTGGACCCTTCGGCCTCCCCTGTTGGGGAAGCCTTCCTCTTGCTCTCTCCCTCCTCTGGGGGAGAGTCCTCTTTCTCCTCCTCGTTTTCGGGGGAGGAGTCCGCCCCGGAGTCGTCGAACACCTGAAAATGGGAACTCTTTCGAGCACCCGTGGCCTCCTTCTTGGCCTTCTTCTCCGGCACCACGTGCGGTGCCGGAACCAGCAGCCTCGCTAGATGGGCGTCTACTGGGTTTTCTGGCATGGGAGCCGGGCAGATAATCTGCTCCGCCTTCCTCATCCAGTCCTGTCAAAGGAAAAGGGGAAATTAAAACCCGCATAGAGTCAAACTATGAAAAGCAAGTGTCCCGTAAAGGGGTAGAATCACTTACCTCGTCAGCTTGGCGCTACGAGCGAAATCCGCGATCTTCAGTCGCGGATGCGGGGGCTTCGGCGCCCTTAAACAGCACCCTCCAGGCGCCTTCGTATGTCGTGCCGAAGAGCCCGCTCAGCGCCTGGTGCTGTTCCGGATTGAACTCCCACAGATTGAATGCCCGCTCTTGGCATGGGAGAATCCGTCGGACGAGCATGACTTGGACCATGTTAACCAGCCTGAGCTTCTTCACCAGCTTCTGGATACAGACTTGGAGTCCCGTCAGCTCCTCCGAACTACCCCATAGCAAGCCCTTCTCTTTCCAGGAGGTGAGCTGCGTGGGGATACCAGATCTGAACTCGGGGGCCGCCGCCCACATAGGGTCGCGCGGCTAGGTGATATAGAACCACCCCGATTGCCACCCCTTGACGGATTCCACGAAGGCCCCTTCGAACCAAAGGACATTGGGCATCTTGCCCAACATGGCGCCTCCGCACTCCGCTTGAGTGCCCTTCACTACCTTCGGCTTGACATTGAAGGTCTTGAGCCACAAGCCGAAGTGGGGCTGGATGCAGAGGAAGGCCTCGCACACGACGATAAACGCCAAGATGTTGAGGATGAAGTTTGGCGCCAGATCATGGAAATCCAGGCCGTAGTAGAACATGAGCCCCCGAACAAAGTTGTGAAGTGGAAAACCCAGTCCGCGGAGGAAGTGGGGAAGAAAAATGACCCTCTCATGGGGCCTGGGGGTGGGGATGAGCTGCCCCTCATCGGGCAGCCGGTGATCGATGTCGCCGGACAGGTAGCCGGCGCTGCGCAGTCTTTCGATGTGCTCCTCCGTAACGGAGGAGGTCATCCACTTGCCTCCCGCTCCGGACATAACTGGGGAAGGTTGAGACGAGATGTGCGGGCTTGGGCGCTGGAGCTCGAGTGCGTGGAGATGGATAAGCAAAGGAGGAAGAAGGCATAGGTGAAAAGGTGAATCCTTATCCCTTATATGGGCGGGCGAAGTCTACGCGTCCCCCACCAGCCTGGTAAAACTCGCTTATCCCCCAAGCGTCACCATCAATGGCGCGGTTGGGTTACCCACGTCCGTATTGATGAGAATCCCGGATTAAGGGGGAACACGATCTCTGCTTCGACAAGACGTGCCAAGGAAACCGCTTCGCTAAATGCGCTGAGGTGGTAGAGTAAAAAACGATTCAAGTAATGGCTTGGTAGTGGCGTGACGTCATGCCGCAAAAACGTCAGCAGATTGAACTTGTGTATATATTATTCACTCTGCGATGGAATGTGGAATTTATTTTGCAGAGCCAGACACTATCCTGGTGTTCACAATCTTCTATCATTCAGAGGAGGAACCCGCCTTGCAATGCCAAGCAATATACGCGCCGGACTTATCGTCATTGAAGCCTGGTTCAGGGGCTACTGAGGGAGTCCTGGATTAGGGGGTGTCCGGATAGCCGGACTACCATCATCAGCCGAACTGTCATTGGCTGGACTATCATCATCGACCGGACTCCAAGACTATGAAGATACAAGATTGAAGACTTCGTCCCGTGTCCGGATGGGACTTTCCTTCGCGTGGAAGGCAAGCTTGGCGATACGGATATGTAGATCTCATACCATTGTAACCTACTATATGTAACCCTAGCCCTCTCCGGTGTCTATATAAACCGGATGGCTCTAGTCCGTAGGACAACAACAACAACCATTACAATCATACCATAGGCTAGCTTCTAGGGTTTAGCCTCCTTGATCTTGTGGTAGATCCACTCTTGTAAACATCCACAATATCAATATCAATCAAGCATGACGTAGGGTTTTACCTCCATCAATAGGGCCCGAACCTGGGTAAAACATCGTGTCCCTTGTCTCCTGTTACCATCCGCCTAGACGCATAGTTCGGGACCCCCTACCCGAGATCCGTCGGTTTTGACACCGACAGTGATCGTTCCTTAGCCGTGTGCGGTGCCCCCCTCCACCATATTCCACCTTGGTCATATCGTTGCGGTGCTTAGGCGAAGCCCTGCGTCGGTAGAACATCATCATCGTCACCACACCTCGTGCTGACGGAACTCATCCCCGACACCCTGCTGGATCGGAGTACGGGGATCGTCATCGAGCTGAACGTGTGCTGAACTCGGAGGCTTCGTACATTCGGTGCTTGGATCAGTCGGATCATGAAGACGTACGACTACATCAACCGCGTTGTCATAACGCTTCCGCTTACGGTCTACGAGGGTACGAGGACACACTCTCCCCTCTCGTTGCTATGCATCACCATGATCTTGCGTGTGCGTAGGAAATTTTTTGAAATTATTACGTTCCCCAACAAATAGGTCTCCCGTGCTAGCATGCATGTTCGCTTGATCGTTCAGGTATCATCCATATTGCAAACAGAACCAAATTCTCGTGCATGCGGAAGCGCGAAGATGGGCCTTTGATGAGGAGAACCGTGTAGTCCCTCCATCTAGGTGAGCGCAACCTAGGTGGCTATCGATTGGACGAGAAAGAGCACTGGGACGAGCAAAACTTCCAACCACAACACTGTTACAAATGGAAGCAAAATCAGCAACTAATACGTAGTTATAAGGATGCCTTTTTAGCTCTCCAAGCAGGCCCAATCAACGCCCTACCGTGATGCATGCAGTGGTCGTTCTGGTGCATCAAGGATGGCATGCAGATCGTTCCTCACTTGAGAAGAGGAAAAATGGAAAGGTAGAATGCGGCAGCAGAGGAAGAGAACGCTGGCTAACGAGGCCGGGAGGGGATCGAGCAGGAAGTTAATGCTCCACGCCTAAAGGTTTTGGGAAAAGCTGATTTTCATAAGGTGACTTACTCACCTAAACGAAGGGAATATTCCTTAACCAGAGAATGTTGTGTCTCCCACTCACATGCCAATATCCATCTGAACCAGCTACGACATAATTTTTTTTATCTGTTTGCATAGGTCCCACCTATCAGGAAGGATGGGCACGTACACGAACAGGTACGACTGATCAGTCTACCCGCATAGCCTTTTTGTTTAGTCTACCTAGCCGTCTAATCAACTGCCTACACGTCACTTCTCCCATTTACTTCTCCATCGGGAACCGATTTTCCTCGGCTTCTTCACCTCCCCTTCGTCTTCATTTGCATCCAAACCCCACTGCGTTCACATTGTTTTAACCTCTTTAAATAATCATCTACTACTTCAGTTAGACTAGCCATCTAATCTTAATTCTCCAAACCATAGCCCTCCGTTCCAGCGGTTCCAAATGGCGAAAGAGATCGAGATGCAGGTTTTTAGCGTCCAACATGTCCTCGTCGAAGGCTCGATGAGCATAGTTGCCACCGTCACCGTCCACCCAAGGGTTGTTCGGCAGTGGATCAACAATGTATCCAACTCCCTCGAAAAGGTAAAGACGAGGGTCATCGGTCTCGACGCAGAGTACACAGAGTGTGCCACTGGGAAGATCCAACGCGCCGTCGTCCTTCAGTTGTGCCTCGAAGATGATGTTTTGGTGTACCACATCATACACTCACCCTCCATATCAGGTGTGCTTCACGATTTCTTGTCTCGGGAGGACGTATATTTCTGTGGGGCAGCCATCGAAGGGGACAAACAGAAGCTGGAGCCGTACAACCTTGATTTGAAAATCATGGCTGACCTACAAACCAGAATCAAAATTCATGTAGAAGATTGTGATAAACAGACACCATCCCTATTCGACGTAGCAAATTTTGTGCTCGGTAAAAATCTACAGAAGGGTGACGAGACGGTGGCATTAAGGTCGTTTGGATGGGAGAATTATACCTTACCGTACGAGCGGATAAAATATGCTGCCCTCGAGGCCCGTGTGAGTTTCGAGATAGCTACAAGGTCCAAAGAGCTTGTTGCGAAGCCGTCTCCCATAGAAAATGAGAAGAAGAAGAAGAAGAAGAAGAAGAAGAAGAAGAAGAAGAAGAAGAAGAAGAAGAAGAAGAAGAAGAAGAAGAAGAAGAAGAAGAAGAAGAAGAAGAAGAAGAAGAAGAAGAAGAAGAAGAAGAAGAAGAAGAAGAAGAAGAAGAAGAAGAAGAAGAAGAAGAAGAAGAAGAAGAAGAAGAAGAAGAAGAAGAAGAAGAAGAAGAAGAAGAAGAAGAAGAAGAAGAAGAAGAAGAAG
>NC_057801.1:331296667-331324863 GCF_018294505.1 Triticum aestivum
AGAAGGAGAAGGAGAAGGAGAAGGAGAAGGAGAAGGAGAAGGAGAAGAAGGAGAAGGAGAAGAAGAAGAAGAAGAAGAAGAAGAAGAAGAAGAAGAAGAAGAAGAAGAAGAAGAAGAAGAAGAAGAAGAAGAAGAAGAAGAAGAAGAAGAAGAAGAAGAAGAAGAAGAAGAAGAAGAAGAAGAAGAAGAAGAAGAAGAAGAAGAAGAAGAAGAAGAAGAAGAAGAAGAAGAAGAAGAAGAAGAAGACGAATAATAAGAAGAAGAAGAAGAACAGGCTGCACCAGCAGGAGGGCATTATGGATGGATGAACTATTTCCTCTCTTGTAAAAAAAATTATTCCCTCTCGGTGTATATTGATATAGATGGACTATTTTGATGGTGTGCATGTCTTTGCAACAAAGTGGTAGCATGGGTCCGCTTGACTATAAGGAACTATTTATCCGCATATATAGCTTTCTCTGCTACTCCTTCTAGTGATCGGTATGCAGTGCATGTGTCTGTAGACATGACAGCTTGTCCATGGAAGTTCAACTACGGCGACCATCATGTTTCATCTCGCAATTCCCACGATGCCGCTCCAACCCACGGCACCACGTCCCCCGACGTGCGCCTCACCCATCTCGGCCGCACCTCCCCTCTGCCATTGTGTGCATGACATGTGGGCCACCTAAAATGCGGCGAGCATCAAGTTTCTACCACAACCACACGCGATTCCCACGACACCGCTCAAACCCATGACACCACACGTCCCCCGACCTGCGGCTCACCCCTCTTAGCCCCACTGCCCCTCTGCCTTCGGGAGAATTACATGTGGACCAGTCACCCATCGGGTCCACATGTTATTGACTCAAAGGTAGGTGTAGTAAGGCGCTAAAGCTCAGCCCCGACGGCCCTGAGAGGGAAATGTAACTCCTGCGCCAGGGCTTGTGGTGCTACCGCTGCACTAAATCATGCCAAACTCGAGATTTGTTTCTTTACTATACATGCACGCAACGATTTAATGGACATTGTAATCTCAACATGTGATGGGGAGCTCTAAATTTGAATTTGAAACTTATAAAACAAAAAGATTCAAAACAAATAAACTGGGAGAGAGGGAGTATATCGTAGGATGTGTCCCATACAAAATAAGTCCCCTGGTTTGTCACCGCGAAGATGCGGTTAGAAAGGAGCACAGCGTCTTCGTACTCGTACGGAAACAAATCGGCCGCAGACAGCATGGTCCGCCTTTGACCGCCATGTGCAAGGTTCATGCAATCTTATTCAATCTCACCATGGTACCATCGTACCAATTCATGCGGTGGCCCGTTGCATGGCTGATCCCAATGTTGGACAAAGGTTCTACGGGAATGGTGTCACCGTTGTAAATGCTGTGCAAATTGATGTTGGTACCCTCCCATACATATGCAAGCCAATCTCCACTCGCACCGAGCCTAATCTGTGAAATAGTGGGAAGGAGGAGAATTAGGAAATGGACACAGAAGTAGTCTTTAGAATGCATTTACTACAAGATCAAACTCATCTTACCTGCTCATCGGAGGAAATCCGAGTGCCCCTTAACGTCTGCATCTCAAGGGGCGTCAACTTGCAACTACGGCCACGCCGCATTGGAGAGACCCCCAAGTAAACATCCTCGTGCGTTCCACGAAACATCAAGATGCATTTGTATGAGTAGTTTATCTTGTGAGAGAAAAGGATGAACGAGGGAAGGCCTCTAGAGATAGAGATAGACACTACTACCAATGTGCTGGCCCGTGCATTGCAATGGATCCAAAGTAGTAGAATAATATTTGTTCACGTGCTTGAAATATAAACACTCTAGTTTTGATAGACATGTGTCAGCGTACATGACAGCTTGTCCATGGAAGTTGAACCACGGGGACCATCACGTTTCTTGTTTCTACCACTGCCACACCCACACGCGATTCCCACGATGCCGCTCCAATCCACAGCACGACGTACCCCGATGTGGACATGGATCCTCTGACGTGGCTATCACTGCCTTGCCCTGCCTTTCCTTCGCTGACAGGTGGGACCCACGCTTGTGGGTCCCACATGTTAGTGACAGAATGGTAGGATTGTTCGCGTCAGGGGATCCTCATCCCCCCGACATGCCCCTCATCCCTCTCGGCCCCACCGCTCCTCTCCCTTTGTGTGCATGACATGCGGGCCAGCTGAACTACGGCAACCATCAACTTTCCACCACAGACACACCCGATTGGACGCGGTTTGCCTACTCCGCTATTGTGCTCCGATCTATACTCCCACACCATCGAATTTTCATCCAGCGGCTGTGACACATTTCGTCCCGGGCATCAATCCTCAACTGGAGTACTTCTGTACTACAGGTAGTACCCGTCGTGTGGCCATCTACGCCTTGTAATGCCCCGACGCCCAGCTGTGCCACCCTCGCCATGGCCATGCCACCACCGGCCGGTTCATCTAGAACGAGTGAGTCGCGAACCACGCCACCACCATGAGAATGACATGTGGGCCAGCCGCATTTAAGGTCCGCATGTCATTGACTCATAGGCGGGGCACTAAGCCATTGAAGTTCGGTCCTGTGGGCCCCGAGACGGAAATGTAACTCCTGCAGCAGGCCTTGTGGTGCTCTCGCGGTACGAGTTCGTGCCAAAACCGGAATTTGTTTCTTACTACTACCAACTAGTACTAGTAAGGTACACGTGCATTGCACGCAGGAGATTCTGGTGGTTTGTGCATTATGCTTCTACATGTGGAGTTTTCTAGATTCTACATGTGGCAAAATCTGGTGGAATGTAGATCATATCCAATGGCAAGTAGTGCTCGGATTTGCCATCTTTGTAACTTTCAAAGTTATCCACAAACTATATAGGGGTATAGATATATAGATGTTTGGTTTTGATGTCTACTACACAACCTTCTTCTTGTAGACGTTGTTGGGCCTCCAAGTGCAGAGGTTTGTAGGACAGTAGCAAATTTCCCTCAAGTGGATGACCTATGGTTTATCAATCCGTGGGAGGCTTAGGATGAAGATGGTTCTCTCAAACAACCCTGCAACCAAATAACAAAGAGTCTCTTGTGTCCCCAACACACCCAATACAATGGTAAATTGTACAGGTGCACTAGTTCGGCAAAGAGATGGTGATACAAGTGCAATATGCATGGTAGATATAGGTATTTGTAATCTGGAAATATAAAAAACAGCAAGGTAACTAATGATAAAAGTGAGCGTAAACGGTATTGCAATGGTAGGAAACAAGGCCTAGGGTTCATACTTTCACTAGTGCAAGTTCTCTCAACAATAATAACATAACTGGATCATATAACTATCCCTCAACATGCAACTAAGAGTCACTCCAAAGTCAATAATAGCGAAGAACAAACAAAGAGATTATGGTAGGGTACGAAACCACCTCAAAGTTATCCTTTCTGTTCTATCTATTCAAGAGTCCGTAGTAAAATAACATGAAGCTATTCTTTCCGTTCAATCTATCATAGAGTTCATACTTGAATAACACCTTAAGACACAAATCAGCCAAAACCCTAATGTCACCTAGATACTACATTGTCACCTCAAGTATCTGTGGGCATGATTATACGATATGCATCACACAATCTCAGATTCATCTATTCAACCAACACAAAGTACTTCAAAGAGTGCCCCAAAGTTTCTACCGGAGAGTCAAGACGAAAACAAGTGCCAACCCCTATGCATAGGTTCATGGGCAGAACCCGCAAGTTGATCACCAAAACATACATCAAGTGGATCACGTGATATCCCATTGTCACCACAGATAAGCACGGCAAGACATACATCAAGTATTCTCAAATCCTTAAAGACTTAATCCGATAAGATAACTTCAAGAGGAAAACTCAGTTCATCACAAGAGAGTAGAGGGGGGAGAAACATCATAAGATCCAACTATAATAGCAAAGCTCGCGATACATCAAGATCGTATCACCTCAAGAACACGAGATAGAGAGAGAGAGAGAGAGAGAGAGAGAGAGAGAGATCAAACACATAGCTACTGGTACATACCCTCAGCCCTGAGGGCGAACTACTCCCTCCTCCTCATGGAGAGTGCCGGGATGATGAAGATGTCCACCGGTGAGGGATTCCCCCCTCTGCAGGGTGCCGGAATGGGCTCCCGAGAGGTTTTTGGTGGCTACAGAGGCTTGCGGCGGCAGAACTCCCGATCTATCTTCATATTCGATGGTTCTAGGGTATAAGGGAATATATAGGCGAAAAAAGTCGGTTGGGGGAGCCTCGAGGGGCCCACAAGACAGGGGGCGCGCCCTCCTATCTCCTGGCCTCCTCGAAGCTTCCCTGGCTTGTACTCCAAGTCTCCCGGATCATGTTCGTTCCAAAAATCACGCTTACAAAGGTTTCATTCCATTTGGACTCCGTTTGATATCCATTTTCTTCGAAACACTGAAATAGGCAATAAAACAGCAATATGGGCTGGGCCTCCGGTTAATAGGTTAGGCCCAGAAGTAATATAAAAGTGTATAATAAAGCCTGTAATCATTCAAAACAGATAATAAAATAGCATGAATGCTTCATAAATTATAGATACGTTGGAGACGTATCAGGTTTGCAGCCTAAGGTTGCCACGCCTAAGCTTAGGCGTGCCACAATATCTTAGGCATGTGTTTGGTTCATTCCTACACTTGTGGCTTGCCACATTTTTCTAGCTACATGGTCCACATGTCATAGACTCAACTTCTTGCCAAATCTTGCCACACTTGTGGTGCCCATTTTGTTAGCCACATTTTTTGTGGCAGACACAGGGGTTGTTTGGTTTTAGGCCTAGCAATGCCACACTTTATCATACAATGTTGCCAAACTTGCCTAAGATTAGGGGCTGTTCGGTTGGTAGGGCTGTTTGAATTGTGACTATCTTTGCCATACATTGCCGCATGATTTTTGCCACACTTGCCTTAGTTGAGTTGCTTTGGGCCTGTTTGGTTTGCAGCCTAAGGTTGCCATGCCTAAGCTTAGGCGTGCCACAATATTTTAGGCATGTGTTTGGTTCATTGTCACACTTGTGGCTTGCCATACTTGTCTAGTTACATGGTCCACATGTCATAGACTCAACTTCTTGCCAAATCTTGCCACACTTGTGGTGGCCATTTTGTTAGCCACAGTTTTTGTGGCAGCCGCACTTTGCCTAAGCTTAGTTGTGGCAAAGTTAGTCATGAACCAAATAGACCCTTTGTTAGCCACACTTTGGCTTGCCTAAGGGAATCTTGCCACACAGTTATTAGGGCCTATTTGGTTTGTGACTAACTTTGCCAAAGATTGCCACACCTAAAGTTAGGCAAGTTTAACCAACTTCGGTGAGTGTTTGGTTCAAGCGACATCTTAGGCAAGCCACACTTGGGCCCCACATGGCATACACATAAAAAATGTGGCAAGATTCCCTTAGGCTTGCCAACTTGTGGCTCTCGTTTTGATGAACTAACCTTAGGCAATCTTGGCAAAAATGTGTGGCAAAGTGTGGCAATGCTAGGCCTAGAACCAAACAGCCCCTTTGTGTCTATGACATGTGGGGCTCACTGCTCATAAAAAAATATTTGCCTTAGGTGTGGCTAGAACCAAACACCTACCTAACTTGGTCAAACTTGCCTAAGGTTAGGTGTGGCAAAGTGTGGCAAGGTGTGGCTAGGAACCAAACAGCCACTAAGATTGCCAAAGATTGCCACACGTAAGGTTAGGCAAGTTTAACTAACTTAGGTGAGTGTTTGGTTCAAGCCACACCTTAGGCAAGCCACACTAAGGCCCCACATGACATACACACACAAAATGTGGCAAGATTCCCTTAGGCTTGCCAACTTGTGGCTCTCATTTTGAAGAACTTATAAATTTTCCTAAGCTTAGTTGTGGCAAACTTAGTCATGAATTAAGTTCAACCATGGAGTCTTCTAGATTATACATGTGGCGGAATCTGGTGGATGATATCCAACAGCCTGTAGTGCTCGGATTTGCCATCTTTGTACCATGGGATTGGCTTCATCCAACAACCAACTTTCAAAGTTTTTCACACACTATATAGGGGGTATAGATATAGATGTGTCGGTCCATTGCAATGGATCCAAAGTATATCTATTTAGTGGAGTGCACTCTAAACACATTATCTATTTATTTTTCTCTAACCTTTCATAGCCATGCAACCAAGCCACATAAGCTTCATGGGTGCCCCCCACATCATATTATTCATACTATGTTGATTGAAAAAAAGATAAATCACCCAAAACAAGATCTTCCCTTTTTTGTTCCTATGATATTGTGTCGTGCATGACCTACTAGTTGTATAGTGGTAGTACTAGTAATATAGTATTAGGAGTACAAACTTGGTACTAGTAGGAGTAGTACTAGTACGGAATGCTCCTACTCTATCAACGAGCCCCATCTGACACCAAATTTCTTGGCTTCCGTGCTACAGCTAGATCTTCCCCTCGTTTCTGTTTTCCAACCAGGCGGCGGGTGGGGTGCGGTTTGCCAATAGTCGGTTTGCTAAAAGGCGGTCCCACATGAAAGTGAAAATGCTAGGCAACACGCCTTCCCTAAGCTATGTGTCGTGCCGGGCGGGCCGTGGAGTACTCCCTATTCTCGGGCGTGTGGGGGTGCGACGCGAACGCGGCAGGCCTTTTCCTTTTACTAGCAATGTGTCCATGCGTTGCGACGCATTCAAAGTAGTAGAATAGTAGTACTTGTTCACAAACTTGAAAGAAATCACTCTTGTTTTGATATACTCCTAATATATTACTCCCTCCGTACCTAAATATTTGTATTTTTAGAGATTTCAAATGGACTATCACATACGGATTATATAGACATATTCTAGTGTTTCTAGCAATATGCCCGTGCGTTGCACGAAGTTGATGGAAAAGGTAAGCACAACTTATAAATTGACGGATGGAGTACTAGTTACAGTGATGCATATAATTAAGCAAAGGGATCGCACATGTCGGTATTGACTGGAACGATAATGCAACAGCACAGTAAGAATTAAGGCCAAAATGATGCGATCGCAGTGGTGGTTATAGAAGGCAAGAAGAAAGATGGATCCATGAAAGTACGACCTCCTCCTCCTCAACTTAGTGCGCCGGGCCACTGACCGGCGGCTAAGGAGCGGCGGCTTTTGTGGCGAGGTCGAGATGCTTCTCAGCAAAGGCATCCAAGGCTTCCAGCCGGTTGAGGAAGGCCAACGTCATAGCGTCCTCACTAGCCTTGTAGATACCTATGTACACGATTTGCTCGTACACGTGGATGTGTAGGTCGACGAATTCTTGCAGGGCGAGGCGCCTCGCGGCGAGCATGATCTCCAGGTGGACATTCTTCGTGGCGTCGGTGGGCAGTCGCAGGGCCACCAGTGCTTGAAAGAGATTCCGTCCATGGAGGCCGATTAGGGTGGCAGGCAATGAGGAGACCGGGCGTGCGGGCTGGAGGACTACGGCGATGTCGTCCACGAGCTTCTTGAGGACGGTGAACTTGTTGCTGGTGGCAATGATCATTTGGTCCAACTGAGAGACGTAGTTGGCATCGACGGCGGCCATCCACCAGCCGGTCTCCAACACCGTCTGGAGACGATCCTCGGCGCCATGCTGCAGGCCGGCGTCATGGACCATCTGGCACAGCCACTGGCCGCTCACGCGCATCGCCGCCATGGGTCTGGAGTGAGCTCTTTCGTGCTTAGTGTAGGTGCTTAGGCAAATGCTTAGGTGCGTATGATGTGGTAGATGCATTGGAATGGAGGGGTGCCTTTATATGAGAGCAATGAGGGCAAACTGCATTGCATTCACATCGTGCAGCCTCTTTTCCTGAACCTCCTCCCATTACTTCCCTCATGCATTAATTGAAGGAGGATGCATTGGTCGTTCAACATTTCGGGAACCGCTACGCCCTCCCTCGTCTGCATTAAAGCCGTATCGGGAATTGCGCCGCCCGCTGTCAAATCGAATACTCCCTCCGTCTAGGTGAGTAAGTCATCTTAGGAAAACCAAATAGTAAACACATAGGCATGGTGCACTAACTCTCACGTTGTTTCTTATTTTTTGACATAAACAGAGGAATCAACCAATAAGAGATGTGGGGCTTGTATGCTTTTAATGACTTGAGACTATCAAAAATGACATGCAGTGGTCAGTTCGTTGCACACAATGATATTAATAAGGGAGTACCTAGAACTCATCTAGATGAGATATAATTTGGTCTCATTCACTTTGAAAACAGGAACAAATACAACCCACGTCAGCACACACGCATCTTATAGCATCACATCCAATGGCTATAAAAGATGAATGAGACCAACTTATATCTCATCTAGATGAGTTCTAGCAAAACTGTATTAATAATACTTAGTATCATATATTAGTATCATGTAGTACTTTATTTATTGCTGAAAGTGCAACTATCCCTAGGTGGTTTTGGTAATTCATAACAACATATAGCTCATTGAGCTAATGCTATTCCAAGACTATTATTTCAGGAAAGCTCAATGAATGGCATGGCATGGTTGATGAAAGTGGATCCCTCAAAATACTAAGGACAAAGGATTGGCTCAAGCTCAAAAGCTCAAGACTCTTCATTTTACATTTTAGTGATCCAAGATCACATTGAGTCTATAGGAAAAGCCAATACTATCAAGAAGGGATGAGGTGTTGCTTAATGAGCCTCTTGCTTCATGTGCTTAGTGATATGCTCCACAACCCTCAGCTACTTTCCCACATCCACAAATGACCTAAACCTAAAGCCAAAATCGGTCACACCGATTCTTTCTATCCGGCGCCACCGATTCCAAAAGTCATAGCCACTGCCACAAACCCTAAGCAAATCGGTCTTACCGATAGGGATCTCGGTCTCACCAAGATGGGGTTGCAATCTCTCTGTTTCCCTTCGTAACGTTTCGGTCTAACCGAAGTGAGCGATCGGTCCCACCGAGATTGCAATGTAAACTCTCTGTTTCCTTTTTGTAACATTTCGGTCTCACCGAAAAGAGCAAATCGGTCCCACCGAGTTTACCTGACCAACTCTCTGGAAAGCTTATTACCAAATCGGTCTCACCGAGTTTGTGTAATCGGTCTCACCGAGATTACGTTATGCCCTAACCCTAACCGAATCGTCCTCACCGAGATGCATGACAGTCCCACCGAAAATAACTAACGGTCACTAGGTTTACTAAATCGGTCCGACCGAGTTTAACGATTCGGTCCCACCGAGTTTGGTAAATTGTGTGTAACGGTTAGATTTTGTGTGGAGGCTATATATACCCCTCCACCTCCTCTTCATTCGTGGAGAGAGCCATCAGAATGAACCTACACTTCCAACTTACCATTTCTAAGAGAGAACCACCTACTCATGTGTTGAGGCCAAGATATTCCATTCCTACCATATGAATCTTGATCTCTAGCCCTCCCCAAGTTGCTTTCCACTAAAACTCTCTTTCCACCAGATCCAAATCCTATGAGAGAGAGTTGAGTGTTGGGGAGACTATCATTTGAAGCACAAGAGCAAGGAGTTCATCATCAACGCACCATTTGTTACTTCTTGGAGAGTGGTGTCTCCTAGATTGGCTAGGTGTCACATGGGAGCCTCCGACAAGATTGTGGAGTTGAACCAAGGAGTTTGTAAGGGCAAGGAGATCGCCTACTTCGTGAAGATCTACCGCTAGTGAGGCAAGTCCTTCGTGGGCGACGGCCATGGTGGGATAGACAAGGTTGCTTCTTCGTGGACCCTTCGTGGGTGGAGCCCTCCGTGGACTCGCGCAGCCGTTACCCTTCGTGGGTTGAAGTCTCCATCAACGTGGATGTACGATAGCACCACCTATCGGAACCACGCCAAAAACATCCGTGTCTCCAATTGCGTTTGAATCCTCCAAACCCTTCCCTTTACGTTCTTGCAAGTTGCATGCTTTAATTTCCCCTGCCTATATACTATTTGCATGCCTGCTTGAATTGTGTGATGATTTCTTGACTTGTCCTAAAATAGCTAAAATCTGCCAAACTCTAAAATTGGGAAAAGGTTAAGTTTTTATTGGTCAAGTAGTCTAATCACCCCCCCTCTAGACATACTTCAAGGTCCTACAAGTGGTATCAGAGCTTTGGTCTCCATTTGCTTTGATTTCCATAGCTTTTGGTGGTCATTGCCTTGGTTTCACAACCTAGGAGACTATGGTGTCTAGCGAGGGAAATTATCACCGTAGAGGTCCTTACTTTGATGGTACTAATTTTCCTAGTTGGAAGCGTAAGATGAAAATGCATATTCTCGGACATAACCCCGCCATTTGGGCAATTATTTGTATTGGCTTGCAAGGTGAATTCTTTGATGGGAGAGAACCGAACCGTGAAGCGAATGCGGAAGAATTGAAGATGCTGCAATACAACGCTCAAGCCTATGATATCATCTTCAACGGATTGTGCCCCGAAGAATTCAATAAAATCAGCCGTCTTGAGAATGCAAAGGAGATTTGGGATACTTTGATTGATATGCACGAAGGTACCGAATCCGTCAAGGAATCCAAGTTGGATGTGCTCCAAAGTCAGCTTGACAAGTTCAAAATGAAGGATGGTGAAGGTGTCGCTGAAATGTACTCTAGGCTTGCACTTATCACAAATGAGATTGCCGGCTTAGGGAGTGAAGAGATGACCGACAGATTCATCATCAAGAAGATCCTAAGAGCATTGGATGGAAAGTATGATACCGTGTGCACATTGATCCCAATGATGCCAAACTACAAAGATCTCAAGCCAACGGAAGTCATTGGAAGAATTGTTGCTCATGAGCTGTCACTCAAGGATAAGGAGGAACTTCACAACAAGTCAAGTGGTGCTTACAAAGCCTCAAGTGAAGACCCCACATCTTCAAGTGAGAAACCAACCTTCAATGAAGAATTGAGCTTAATGGTGAAGAACTTCAACAAATTCTACAAAAGTAGAAGCAAAGAAAGAAGCTCCAAGTCAAGGTCTTACAATGACAAGAGATCTTCTTGTCGAGAGCGCAATTGCTACAATTGTGGGAGACCCGGACACTACTCCACTGATTGTACGGCAACCTACAAAAGAAGAGAAGATTCTCCAAGAAGAAGGAGCAAAAGAGAAGAATCACCACCAAGAGAGAGGAGGAGTAGAGATGATTGCTAAGAACAAAGACCCTCACGGAGAAGCAAGGATTCGGAAAGGAAGGACAAGTCATCAAGGAGCTACACAAAATGAAGACATCAGGCTCATGTTGGTGAATGGGTATCCGGCTCCGACTCCGACAATCACTCCGAGAGAAGCTATCACTCCGACTCTGAACATACTCAAGATGAAGGTGTTGCCGGTCTAGCACTTGTGTCAACCAACTCCTACGACATATTTGATTCACCAAATGAAGGAATTGGAAGATGCTTCATGGCCAAAGGTCCAAAGGTAACACATCCCGAGTATGATGATTTTAATAGTGATGAAGATGACTTGCTTATGGATGATGATTTACTTGTTGACAACTCTAGTGATGAATACTATGATGAAACGTCAATTAATCATGCTAATCAAACGAATGACAATGATAAGGAGAAAATTGAGCTTCTAACTAAAGAACTAAACACTCTTAAGTTGGCTCATGAAACTATCTTCGAAGATCATCGAGAACTTTTAAGGGCTCATGAGAAGTTACGCTTTGAAAAGCTCAATCTTGAGCAAGAGCATGAGTTCTTAAAGGCAATCAATGATGATCTCCGCAAGAAAAGTTCTTCTTACATTGCCAAGCGTTTATTCTTATCTACTTACATGCCTCAAGTCAAGTCTAGTAACAAGTACAAGAAAGATACTTCCCCTAGTAGTAACAATAATAATGTTAAATCCAATGTTGTTGCTTCTAGTAGTTCTCTTGATTCCACTAATGATTCTCTTAGCCAAGTTACACTTGAGCAAGAAAATAGTTTATTGAAGGGAATTATAGAGAAAGGTGTTTACAAGAGCCTTGCCGGGAGTAAGCAATTCAAGGAAATTGTACGCAAGCAAGGAAGGCACCAGAAGAATCAAGGTGTTGGTTTTGAACGAAAGTTCAACGCCAATGGAATTGAGTGGAAAGAAGATCAATACCACAAGACAAAGTTTGTTCCTCAACAAGAGAAGTATGATCCTACTTCCTTCAAGGGGACACAAGCTCAAGATGATCTTCCACCACAAGACCACAAGAACAAAGGAAAGGACAAGCTTCAAGAAGAGATTGATGCATTTGAAGAAGCACCTAAAGCCTCGTTCAGTTGGGTCCCCAAGACTACGTCAAGTTCTACTTCATCAAGTACAACTACAACTCCAAGGATTCCCATCAAGATGATGTGGATCCCAAAGAAGAAGAACTAGAGAGTTCTTGAGGGTGACTCCGCCAACATTCTTCACTCATATCATTTTGGCAAGAACAAGTGCAATCAACTTTCACATCTTGCACTAGTTCAAGGAGTCACAAACCCTCTTGTTGGTAAGGCAAGGGACAAGGTAACCTAATGATTTCATGGACATCATTTTGTGTGTGCATCACTCTATGTCTATGGATATTCTTGTTTGTTCCTTGTGGGACTAACCCATGTAGGCAAGTTGAAAGTGCAACTCATTCCAAAGGATTGCTCCAAATGATCTACTTCAACATTGAGCATCCACATCTTCAACACCTACATGAAGTCATCATCGACAAAACCCAAGGTTAGTTCATCCCTCTAAAGGGGGGATCTCACATCTAGGGGGAGCTTAACTCTAAGAATTGAGTCAAAGCAACTCTAATGGTGTGAACACATTAATGCATTATGTAAAAGTGGTAACCCCACTTGAGCTTAAACGATGAGTATGACCTATGATCAAATGTTCTCATTTGACTCCTAAGTCAATATACTCATATATAGATGACCTAGTTATCGCCAATTGTTTGATAGATGCTAGAATTGGTTGTGCATGCTTTGCCACATATTTCAATTGCCATCTTGTTGTGTGAGCATGTTGGTGCATATTTTACTCATTCAAGGACATCCACTTGTTGTTTTGTTTGTTTTGATTATTTTCTTTGTGCCAAGTGGATGGACAAGAATGCCTAAGAACCTTATTTAGCTATCTATGATTTTCTCGTCTCAAACTCTATTCATGCTACATCACAAAATTTGATCAAGTCAGATTCGAACCACTCTGTGTGAGGACCACTCGGAGTCCCCGATTCGTCATAGACTTAAACTTCCAAAACCTCTTAGTGATTCTTGGTCTGACCGATCCTTCCATTTCGGTCCTACCGAGATCATCAAGTTGATCTGAGTTTTCAATCTCGGTGCAACCGATTTGAACTTTTCGGTCTCACTGATTTGCTGTAACTGAACACAGTTATGCATCTCGGTGCCACCGAGTTGTTCCACTCGGTCACACCGACAGGGTCGAGCTATATAAATAGACACGGGCAAAATTTTGGAAATTTCTCCAAACCCCTTCGCCCGCGCAATAGCTCACTCTACCATCGAAGGTCTCTGGATCCTCTCCTCGTCGCCAGTAGCCTCCTGTCGCTGGTCTCCGCCGCCGTCAATGGATTTCGTCCCCGCCGTTGCCGCCGTAGCAAGTCCACCGCCAAGTTAGGGTATGGACTTAATCTTTGTGCTATCCACGTCTGATTCCTGGAACATTGTTTTCATATTGATTCTTGCCACAAATGAAACTCTTCTATCCAGCCAAAGTAGTTCATAGATTAGATGTGATTCAAATTTTTAGGGTTAGGTTTCCGCCGAAACCATCTCGGACCCACCGAGTTAAAAAACTCGGTCTCACCGATTTGGCTTATGCCATTGCACTAGTGACTCTCGGTCTGACCGAGAATTACTTATCGGTGCAACCGATTTGAGGATTCTGTGAAACCCTAGCAGTCTCGGTACCACCGAACTGAAACTCGGTCCAACCGAGATCATCAGTTTAGGTTCCAAAACTGCTTCGGTATCACCGAGTTTGAAAATCGGTTTATCCAAAATGCTTTCTATGGAAAACTAAGACTGAACTTTTGAGTCATTCTTTTGCAAAAACCTCTGCATTTTGTGATGCTCATCTTTTCTATCTCATCTATAACTCTTCACAGGGTCAGCAGTCAGCTTTTGCAGTATGTCTGATCAAAGTGACAGCCAGAATAGGTCAGAAGAGCAGATGGACTTGAGTGAGGGCACTAGTCCCTCAACTTCAGATGAAGGGAGCAGAAGTACTCCTAGCAATTTGCCTAAGGCTGCAACTAGGCAAAGGAGGAAAAGAACTTCAGATTCAGAGGATGAAGATTACAAAGCTGAGGAAGATGCGGCTACTTCCAAGAAAGTGGTGCTCAAGAAGGAATATGGCTCAGCAAAGGATATAAAGCCAGGCATGAAGATTAAAAGGCCTGCAAGAAGGCAACCTATGCCCAAGGCCAGAGCATCAACTCAACTGCCAAAAAATCCTAATCCCAAAGAGCCAGCTGATGAAAGCAAGAAGAGGAAGGAAAGGGTCAAGAAGACCATGGCCAGAGTTGTTGGGCAACCTTCCATGATGGAAGAGGAACAGCTTTCTGCACCAGCTCCAAAGGCAGCTAAGCTTATGGGAGATGCAATCAGATCAGGGGCTGCAACATCCAAGCCCAAGGAATCACCCAAAGCTGCCTCCAAGGCCAAGTCTGCACCAAAGAGGAATACCAGGAGTATTCCTGCTGCTGAGAAGAACAAGGCCCCAGTGCCCAATGTTGCTGAAGATTCAGAAGAAGAAGGACAGGTTCTAAGAAAGCTCAAGCCCAAGATACCAGACCACAATGATGCCCATCCTGTGGCTGAGGACATGAGAATCAGGAAGGATTCAGGGCTGAGACTGTGGAGAATGGAAGATCCATATGCTTCAAGAAGAAGAACTGCTGTTGACTATAGGTTCCACACAAAGGAACAGCAGGACTTCTATGAAACAATTCTGTTGGACAAGAAGCCCATAGTCTGTGACATGAGGTGGGTTGACTGGAAATTCATCAAGGAAAATGAACAGCACTATCCTGGAGTGCAAGACAGCTTTGTTGCTTGTGGAGTTGCAGATTTTGTTGGACAGAAGTTCACCAACTGGAATGATGAGCTTATCATGCAGTTCTACTCCACAGCACACTTTTACCCAGATTGAAGAATAGTTTGGATGTCTGAAGGTACAAGGTACCAGTCCACTATTGAAGAATGGGCAGGTATGATCAATGCCCCCAAGGAGAATGAGGATGACCTAGACATTTATGCAAAGAAGAAGTTGGGTCACAATTCAATGGCTCACATGTACAAGGAAATTCCAGACAAGGCATTAGAGACTCACAAGTTTGGATCAGTTCACTTTCTGCTGTCAGGGTTGCCAACCATAAATTGGATTCTGAGGCACACTTTGTTGCCCAAGTCTGGTGACCATAACATGATCAGAGGGCATGCCATCAACATGTTGCATGTGTTTGATGTGCCACAGAAGTTCAAAGTCATGAGCCTGATCATTGAAACAATCAAGAGGACTGCAGCAGATTAGAAGAGGAGCTGTGGATATGCACCTCGGATTCAAGAATTGACAAACTCAAAGATGGGCATAGGAAAATATCAGTTGGATAAGGAACACTTTCCACTTTATCCAGACTTTGAGGACAATGAGGTTGTCATGAATGAAGATGATCCACAATCAGTTCAAGCTCACGAGAAGAAGGAGAAGGCAAAGAGGGAGAAGGCTGCCATGATGCCAACTCAAGAGGAGGCATCTGAATATTTCTTGAAAACCAAACAGGAGCAGCTTGGTTACTTGATAGCATCATCTCTGAGGATTGAGAAGGGGTTGGCCACCCTAACTCAAAACCAGGAGAGCCTGGAAAGAATCATGGAACAAAAATTCTATGATCTAGATGTCAAGGTAACTGAGATCCAGTCAGTTGTGGAGCAGCTGCAGGATGACATGCAGGAGAGGAAGGGCAAGACTACCACCAATGTGTTTGCCAGAGTGCCCAGAGCCCAGAGGTCAGTTGCAGTGCTAGTGACAGACACTAGAGCAACAACTTCAGCACCAGCCACTACCCCTACAGTTCCAGTGCAACCAGCTCCAGCACCAACTCCTCCAGCTCCATCCACTTCAACTGAAGCCTTCATCCAAGGAGCCATCTCTACACCACCACCAGAAGATCAAGCCTGAGAGTCGATCTTGCACTATGAATTTTCTATGAACTTTTTGGTAACTTGTTGCCAAAGGGGGAGAAAATGTATAGATCATAGGCTTCGAGAGAGAGAGAGTGTTGCTTTTGTTCTCTCTTGCTTTATTTGGTGGTTTTTCAATCTTTGTTTTCTTTTGGTTGAGATACTATGCTTGTGAGACATTGATGATCATGGGTTTGATCATAAGCTACACTTATGCATGCTTGATATTATCCTATCTATCTTATGTGATCACTCACTATGCTTGGTGATGAGTGCATGTATTCATTGTTTATTATTTTGAGCGCTCCACCAAGATGTATGTGACATGGAAGAGTAACCCATGAGCCTAATTCATTGTGAATTTGCAGTCCAAAGCAAATCTAAAACTATGCACAAATTTAGGGGGGGGGCTCTTGCTTATCACATACTTCTCAAAGCGACGATGTTATTTAAATTTTATTATCATTTGTTGAAGCTTTGATCTATATGTTGTCATCAATTACCAAAAAGGGGGAGATTGAAAGTGCAACTATCCCTAGGTGGTTTTGGTAATTCATAACAACATATAGCTCATTGAGCTAATGCTATTCCAAGACTATTATTTCAGGAAAGCTCAATGAATGGCATGGCATGGATGATGAAAGTGGATCCCTCAAAATACTAAGGACAAAGGATTGGCTCAAGCTCAAAAGCTCAAGACTCTTCATTTTACATTTTAGTGATCCAAGATCACATTGAGTCTATAGGAAAAGCCAATACTATCAAGAAGGGATGAGGTGTTGCTTAATGAGCCTCTTGCTTCATGTGCTTAGTGATATGCTCCAAAACCCTCAACTACTTTCCCACATCCACAAATGACCTAAACCTAAAGCCAAAATCAGTCACACCAATTCTTTCTATCCGGCGCCACCGATTCCAAAAGTCATAGCCACTGCTACAAACCCTAAGCAAATCGGTCTTACCGATAGGGATCTCGGTCTCACCGAGATGGGGTTGCAATCTATCTGTTTCCCTTCATAACGTTTCGGTCTAACCGAAGTGAGCGATTGGTCCCACCGAGATTGCAATGTAAACTCTTTGTTTCCCTTTTGTAACATTTCGGTCTCACCGAAAAGAGCAAATCGGTCCCACCGAGTTTACCTGACCAACTCTCTGGAAAGCTTATTACCAAATCGGTCTTACCGAGTTTGTGTAATCAGTCTCACCGAGATTACGTTATGCCCTAACCCTAACCGAATCGGCCTCACCGTGATGCATGTTAGTCCCACCGAAAATCA
This sequence comes from Triticum aestivum, assembly GCF_018294505.1. Lineage (NCBI taxonomy): Eukaryota > Viridiplantae > Streptophyta > Magnoliopsida > Poales > Poaceae > Triticum > Triticum aestivum. Next base: position 331,314,090 of record NC_057801.1, read on the forward strand.
CTAACGGTCACTAGGTTTACTAAATCGGTCCAACCGAGTTTAATGATTCGGTCCCACTGAGTTAGGTAAATTGTGTGTAACGGTTAGATTTTGTGTGGAGGCTATATATACCCCTCCACCTCCTCTTCATTCGTGGAGAGAGCCATCAGAACGAACCTACACTTCCAACTTACCATTTCTGAGAGAGAACCACCTACTCATGTGTTGAGGCCAAGATATTCCATTCCTACAATATGAATCTTGATCTCTAGCCTTCCCCAAGTTGCTTTCCACTCAAACCCTCTTTCCACTAGATCCAAATCCTATGAGAGAGAGTTGAGTGTTGGGGAGACTATCATTTGAAGCACAAGAGCAAGGAGTTCATCATCAACACACCATTTGTTACTTCTTGGAGAGTCGTGTGTCTCCTAGATTGGCTAGGTGTCACTTGGGAGCCTCCGACAAGATTGTGGAGTTGAACCAAGGAGTTTGTAAGGGCAAGGAGATCGCCTACTTCGTGAAGATCTACCTCTAGTGAGGCAAGTCCTTCGTGGGCGACGGCCATGGTGGGATAGACAAGGTTGCTTCTTCGTGGACCCTTCATGGGTGGAGCCCTCCGTGGACTCGCGCAGCCGTTACCCTTCGTGGGTTGAAGTCTCCATCAACGTGGATGTACAATAGCACCACCTATCGGAACCACGCCAAAAACATCCGTGTCTCCAATTGCGTTTGAATCCTCCAAACCCTTCCCTTTACTTTCTTGCAAGTTGCATGCTTTAATTTCCGCTGCCTATATACTCTTTGCATGCTTGCTTGAATTGTGTGATGATTGCTTGACTTGTCCTAAAATAGCTAAAATCTGCCAAACTCTAAAATTGGGAAAAGGTTAAGTTTTTATTGGTCAAGTAGTCTAATCACCCCCCTCTAGACATACTTCAAGGTCCTACAATTGCCATGTATGACACATAGTAGCATAGCATTTATTATGATACGGTATCATGATATGATACTCAACTCTCTCTCTCTTTCTTCATTTAATTCTATGACACCTCATCAAAATTGCCTAGTTGGCATGCATGATATAGCTATGACACTACCATTACAACCAGCCTTAGAAAATAAACATTAAGTTCTCTCGTTTTCCTCTCCACCTTGGTCACCTAGACGGAGGGAGTATACTGTGAGGGTGCCTGGATCCAAGGGACTTATTTTAGTCTGACTAAAAATAGTCTCCTTAAGAGGCTAAAGTTCCAAGCACCCCTGACTAAAGAGGGGCTAAAACTAGTCTTGAGACTAAAAAAATTTAGTCAGGGGTACCCCTACTAAAATGTGGATTAGTCCTCTCTCTCCTCATTTAACTCCTCTCCTTTAACACAGGCAAGTTCTGGATTGGAGGGTTTGGAGGATAATAAATGTTCATTAACTTGATTTTAGTCTCTTTAGTATTTTGATCAAAGCATGGGTGAGGCTAGCAAATTTTAGTCCCACTACTTTTAGTCATGGGACTAAAACGTATCCAAGCACCCTTTGTACTATTTAAAAGTCAAGGGCGGGGCTTTTACTGCGCGGCAGGCGGGGTAGTTTCACCTAGTCGGTTTGACAGAGATGCGAGAAGATGAGGGAGTAGGCTGCTGCAAACGTAGGGTTGTGTGATTTGATAGCGAGTTACTGTTGTACAGGTGGGGCCCCATGATTTTACTTGCCATTATCATATTAACTGCGGCACTACGACCGGCGTGAGTCTCCCGATTCCTGACCACCTCCATACAGGTGCCTCTCCCAATGCTCCACCATGTAGTTGAGGCTGGCTCTTGCATGAGAGCCCACTTCTCCACTTTTTCCTTGCCTCTCTTTCCTCCACATATAGCCCACTATTGTAGTACTACTTACTTGCTCCTACATGTGCTAAGCTTGCCACATAGGCATAAAGTCTGATGTGGCAAGTTAATCAAGAAGAGAGAGACTAGTTTGGTGACCCAAGGAAGAAACGATGCTAAGCGCGTGTACTTAGGTGAAAAGACAATTTTGAGTCTATAGCTAATTAAATGAAGCAAACTTAGCAACAAAAAACTAATAAGCACCTATGCATTGGGGACTTGATTGCTAAGCCATTTAATGCCCTTAGCACCTCATCTAAAGCACCATTTCATTGGAAGAGGTCACTCCTTGGCAAATGCAATAAATACTACAGTACGAAGAAAGAGATAGAGAGAAGTAAAAAATACACTTATAGCCAACCTTAGAGCTAACCTTGTTGTAGTATGAGTGACTAAGTGATGACATGCCAACATCAGATAGCCTAACGCACCGTGTTAAATCTCCAAGGGCGCGACCGCGCGAGCGACGCAACAGTCGTGGTAGGCGCGACCATGATACGGGCTGCTGGTAGCCCTTGGATCTGAGATCTAACGGTCGCATGCTAAGTTGCTGAAAATTTGCAGAATAACCCTCCAGGATAGGATATTCAGCCATAGGTCTAGAATCACACCATGCAACCGTTCGATCTCAGATCCAAGGGCTCTCGGAAGCCCGTATCATCGGAGAATGGAAAGCCACTACCCTGCCGCTCGCACGCTGGCAGTTTGCTCCTACTCGTCCCCGCACATCCTTTAATATTACGGCGGTTCGCTCCTAGTCGTCCCATCCTTTCACATTACGGCAGTTCCACTAATCCTAACCCTCCTCCCAAATCCATGGCGTCCCAAATCTCCATGATCGGTGGTGAGTACAAGGTTAGAACCATCACCGGCGATGAGTTCGTCGTCATCTACACTCGTTCTTCCACAACGGTCAAAGGATGCCTTTCTCGCTTCAGACGCATGTTCAAAAACTCAGATGATGAGTGGGTCGCTGGGCTAGATGTTGAGTACACCACAATCTTGGGACAAGAGAAGGATCTAAAGGAGGAAGAGAGGAAGAAGCCCGCCATGATCCAGGTTTGCGTGCATGACTTATGCTTGGTCTACCACATATGCCATGCCGACGTTGAATGCCTGGATTTTAAGAACTTCCTCAAGAGCAACCTAGTCAAATTCGTTACTATAGACTTTACGAATGACAAAAAAGTCCTGGGTCGGATAGGCCTCATTGTAGGCAACCCCTTTGACCTCCAGAAGAATCGGCTGCTGCACTCCAGTGGCCAGCCTAAAATGCTGACCCTGGTAGGAGCCATGGTTCATTCTTCGTACGGTAAACTCGAGAAACCTCAATACAGGTTACATCGTCATGCATGGCAGCGGAATGTACTAGATATAGACCACATCCACTACGCTGCAATGGATGGCCACCTTTGTTTCAATATCTACAAGGGTTGGTTGAAGAGCAAGAGCCAAGTGTGCGGTTCAAGCAAAGAAGTATTGGCCAAGAGGAAGAGGGACAAGGACAATGTCGAGGACGTGGACGAGGACTCCGGGTAAGGTGGCAGTGTCGTTGCTCATGGCGCAATCCATCGATACTACTACCTCTGTCCTGGTTTATAGGTCCCCTTTGTAGTTTGTGCCAAATTTTGACTAAGGATTTAACTAACAAAATGTTGATGCATGTCAAGAAAAATTATCTCATTGGATTTGTATTTGAACATAGTTTTCAAAAATATAATGTTTGGTGACATGCGTGCATATTTTTTAGTTTAATCTATGGTCAAAATTTGGCACGAAATACAATGGGGGCTAATAAACCCGGACGGAGGTAGTACTACTGTACAAAAGTGGAGTATATACATTTTTAAAAGGCTAGAGGGCGGGGCAGTCTAGCTTGGTCGATTTCACGAGAGGCGAGGGCCTTTGTGATTTGAAGGCTCATTACAGCTGTCAAATTGAATAGTACTGCAGCGCCCGCTGCACGCCCCGCGCCTCCATTAAACCCCTCCGTTAAACCCGCATGCAAACTGAGAATCCTACTCTGGCCACACGTCTGTTCATGAGCAGGCCGGAATTAAACGCAAAACCGACCGAGCTCCTCCCGTCCGCCCTCAGTTTAAATGAGGCCAGACGCCGGCCAAGCTCCTACCATCCGCCCGCTATTTACACGAGGCCAGACAGACAGCGGGCAAGAATCGCACCCCTCCGCCGCTCCCCCATCTCCTCCTTCACCATTTTCTCCACTCTTCCGTTGGCTTCCGAGGAGCCGTTCTCCGGCATATTACCCGGTTGGGTGGCCCGCCGAGCCCTCCGGATATGGGCAAGGCCGCTCGGTCCTTCACCAACCTTGCTTGGCCGGATGGAGCCAGTTGTCGCCCCAAGCAGGCGCATAGTTCAGCAACTCGCCGCTCCAGTTCAGCTTGATGAGGAGTGGCGAGTTGCTCCATGCCGGCACAGCGGCGAGCACGCCGGTACGGGCGTCATTGTTGCCGTGTTGTACCGCGCCACCAGTGTCTGCGGTGGCCGCGCCTCCCGTGTCTGTGGGCGCGCCTCCCGTGCCTGCGGCAGCGCCATGCAGGAAGAGACAGAAGTCGGGTGCGTGGAGAGCGACGAGTCGATGGCCAGCTTCTCTATGTCCGTCGCCATCATCGAGGAGAAGTAGAACACGGGAGGCCGCCGCCACTTGGGACCCATGAAGGCCACTGCCGAGGCGACGACTGCGCATTCAGGTGGTTTCTTTGTTGCTTCGTCTCTTCTGAGGACCTTCGTTGACCACGCAAATGTCTGACGGACATGAGGAAGACAAAGGGATCCGCGGGCGGCCATTTAGATTATGTACTCCCGTTGCAGCTGGCGGGAAATATTTGTTCTAAGAATAGATAAATTGTATGTATCTATAACTAAAATAAGTCTAGATACATCCATTTCTAGGACAAGTATTTCCGGACGGAGGGAGTATTAATTATACCAAGAGAGCTGGATTGGCACCGCTTAGTTCATATAAATGTAATGAAATCCATCATGTTTATATGAAGATCTGGCTTTTTTATACGAAATCCTTCATGCTTATATGAAATCAGTCCGTGTTTGCACGAATTTCATCTAGTTGGTTAGAGTTGTAAAAATGTATGCCGTTGGCGTTTGGTGTCGTCCTCCGCGGAAGGAAGCGGGAGGAAATTTGTCGGCTGCTGTTGGAGATGCTCTTATGCTGGAAATAATAAAGTGACATCCAATCCATTTGAGTTAATTGCCTATATGATTGTCCCTCTATAAGAAGTTAATTGCATGTACAGTGTACACATGACTAGCAGGGTGGCTACAGCTTCGTACAGAAAGTTAAAAAGAAACAAGTCCATCCTTAATCTTGTATTCTAAGTACTCTATGGGTTCCATTGTCAGTACAGTAGCTAAAGAATTATATATTAAATAAGTAATATATAATATACAAATCTAAAGTTAAAAGACAGAATTCGAACTCATGTCATCGCATTGCGAGCATCCGGCGCTAACCAGTCCAGCATTTTTGTTGTAGACCATGCTATAGATATATCTCCATGTCTACTCTTATACTCCATTCGTTCCTAAATATTTGTCTTTTTCAGGTTTCAAATGGACTACCACATACGGATGTGTATTTATACATATTTTAGAGTGTAGATTCACTCATTTTGCTCCGCATGTCTTTTCAGGAAGGGGTCAGATTTGTCCTTGATTTATTTATGAGGTATCTAGATGGCACTGCACCGCCAAGAAAAGAGGGTAACATCAAAATTATGGACTACTTTTTTGAGTATGTTGGTAAGGTCCGGTCATAGTCACTTGTTGAAATCTCTAAAAAGACAAATACTCCCTCCGTCCGGAAATACTTGTAATCAAAATGGATAAAAGGAAATGTATCTAGACGTATTTTAGTTTTAGATACATCTCTTTTTATCCATTTTGATGAGAAGTATTTTCGAACGGAGGGAGTATTTAGGAACGGAGGGAGTAGAAAACGGAGTTGGTGATGATGGTGTGCGTGCCATCCTGCAATATAGGCCGTCGGATTTATATCTAACGGATAGGAAAGAAACTATGGCAATTTTGCAAAAATATACCCACACGCCTCTCCACATTCGCAAATAAGGCCTTCCCTCGTTCAGCCTTTTCTCTCACATGATAAACTACTCATACAAATGCATCTTGATGTTCCATGCAACGCACGGGCAACTAGCTCGTTTCTTTTAAAATAGTTGTTGCGATAATTGGGTTGAAGTGATATATTTTATGTCTGCCCCGAATGATTTCAGATTCACTAGTAGTAACAAAGAAAAGGTTGCCTTGTTAATTAATAGAAAACAGGGTGAAAATTATCACATGAGGCCGGTAAAAACAAGGCACACTGGGTTCAGCGTCGTCGTCACTACAGCTGCGCGCGCGCGAGAAGTCTACATATCGAGGGGGCTACCGAGCGAGGCACCGAGACACAATGTTTGAGAGAGAAACCAATTGACAGATTATGATCAGATCGAGTTGTCACCCTTCTGTTGTCATTGTTGGGGGGGAGGGAGAGAAAGACGTATCGAGAGTGTGTGCGGTAGGCACAGAGGCACAACTAGCGAGTGTGTGTGTATGTGTGTGTGTTTGAAAGAGGAGTAGATAGATTATTACCAAGATCGATGTGCCACCCTACTCCTTCGGTGTCGGGTAGTGTGTGTGTGTATGTTTGAGAGAGAAGCCAGTCGATAGATTAGTATCAAGATCGAGGTGTCACCCTACTCCTTCGGTGTTGGGAAGTGTGGGTGTGTGGGGGGGACAGTGACACTCACATACCTCTACTGTTATAAAAAACAGAGTTGGTGATGATGGTGTTCCTGCCATCCTGCAATATAGGCCATCTGATTTATATCCGAAGGATAGGAAGGAAACTATGGCAATTTTGCAAAAATATACCCACACCCCTCTCCGCATTTGCAAATAAGGCATTCCCTCGTTCATCCTTTTCTCCCACAAGATAAACTACTCATACAAATGCATCTTGATGTTCCGTGCAACGCATGGGCATCTTGCTAGTAGGGAGAAGGAGTTTGTGTGACACATATCTAGCTATATTAAGGGATAGGTAGATAGCATTTGTGCGGGGCATACTTAAAGCATCACGAAGATAAACAAACGGTGTGCATGCAAGTGCCGGAAAAAATGAAGCGAGAAACAATGTGTGTGTGTGTGCACGCGCGCGCGCGCGTGTGTGTGTGTGTGTGTAAGAGAGAGAGAGAGAGAGAAATCTCGAAACAAAAGGTTCTCTGTTGGAATCCCATTGTATGTATTCATATGGTTCCGGAACTCGAGTTAACCTTAGGCATATGTGTGAGAGACATTATTATACTTTGATACATTAGTGGCTGTGGGTGGGCGGAATTAAAGGGGTTGGCGTGTTAGACAGAGAGAGCGTGTGTGTTTCTGTGTGACAGACTTGTAGGATGGGGTAGAAAGACGAATTTAACCTTGGTGGAGGGAGAGAAATACATGTGTGATCCCGATGCCCACAGGGAAATGAGATATGTATGTGTGTGAGAGAGATTGCACAATTCATTCATGTATCACTATCTAGCGATCATGGACGTGCATCGCTTGAACATAAGTCAATATCTACTTCGTATCATGGCCAAAGGTACAATATCGATTCAACGCTATAAAGATTGGACACTCACATATCACATTTTTTCTATTTAAATAAACCTTTTTGGTTGTGCATGCCAAAGTTACAGTGATGTTTCTTGAAACAACCAATGTAGCTATCATGTACATGCACCATTGTTACTCTTGCATTGAAATTCATTAGTCTTGGATGATTCAAGTTTCCATTTTGAAGTAATATATGTAATATTCATATATGAATTCAATGGGTACGCAATTTATGAAATGGAGGCTATGTAATCATATGAGGTAACACTTTTAAGTAGTGGACTACAATATCCATTTCTTTTTGTGGGCCTCTACACTAACACGTCAATGCATTATGTCTAAAGTAAATAACCAATGGCACTAAATTATCTATTTACACAAGAAATACATAGGATGAGCGTTTGATCCCTTTTTTGTGAACGCGCCACTACACTCGTACGATTGGTCGTGCCCGTGTGAACGTCCAAGTTATCGGCGCATCATCCCGAGTTATTGTCTTTTTTTCTGGGGTGGACTTCACACCAGTTATTAACTGCTGACGTGTGTCCCGTCTACACAGTCTAGCATGACCTTCCCACTAGCACGGTCCAAAATTAGTTGAAACTAGATACGAACGATCCCGCGGGCAGCAAAATCTCCCGCCTCCTTCTAAAATTTCCGCCACCTTAGTCTTTAGCATGCGAAATTCCCCATTTGTCCTTGGTGCACGGAGACCAACAGTTACAATACCTCCCTCATCTACATAATAGGCCGAGGCTGCTTTGGTAACTTCCGGTTCCCCCCACTACACGGCACCCCCATTTCCTCTCCCCCTGCCGCAAAAACGGCTAACTGCGCAGCACAAGAGCATATTACATCACGCCATCCGTACTTCATCGCCCTTTCTCCCCTCCCCTCTCGAAACCCTAGACTGCTCATCCACTGGCGTACCATAGCCCATTCACTGCCAGCGGCGTCCACCTCGCCGGATCTACTTCTGCGGCCGCATCTACCCCTCCCACCTCCCCTAGAAACAAGTACACTGCTCATCCACCACCGTACCACAGCCCATTCAGTGTCGGCCTTGTCCACGGTGCCGGATCTGCTTCGCACGTACTCTCATCAACCGTCGCTCATCTGCAGTGGCTCATTCGTACTCCCCACCGGAGACGCTACATCCACACCCCCCGGAGCCGCCCCACCGATGCCCCCATCGACGGCCTCTGATCCTCTTCACCGACACCTTCCTCAACCCTACCGGAGCCTCTTCGCCGACACCATCGTCAACCCTACCGGAGTAGCATCGCCTATACCGTTCCGCTTCCTCGCACCCTCATCCAACCTACAGGAGTGGCTTCTAATGCCCCATCCACGGCCGCAGATCCGCATCATCGACACCATCCTTAACCCAACCACCGGAGCATCTTCTGACGCCCCATCCACGGCCGCAGATCCGCATCGTCGACACCATCCTTAACCCAACCACCGGAGCAGCTTCTGACGCCCCGTCCATGGCCGCAGATCCGCGTCGTTGACACCATCCTTAACCCAACCACCGGAGCAGCTTCACCTACGCCCTCGTCCACGGCTACAGATCCTCTTCGCCCACACCGTAGTCCACCCTACCGGAGGCGCTCCACAAACACCCTACTCGACGGTTCTAGATCTCCTTACTGGACCCCGATAGCCAGCGTAGCGTCATCACCCTTGACGTTTCTAACCAGATTCCCACCGTCTAGAGAGATGCCAAGCACCCACCATGACCTAGGTACTTGTCACCTTTAAACCCGTCCAGCATCACCTGCCCGATGTACTTCAAATATACTAACTGGTCGTTGTTACCTGTTATGCAGCTAGCAAAAATTACAAGGACGATGTTTCATCTGGATCTAACAGCTTGGCCAACCAAGATCCTGGACTGAGGCATTGCTATGATCTTGTAAGTGCGTCTCTCTCTCTCTTGTATTGTTCTGTGCCTGCCAGCGTGCTTTGCTTGGATTTTTGACCAGTAATCCCTTTGTGCAGACAATGATTTCTACTACTGGCTGCTAAATTAGATATGTAGATGTCATACATGATACTACCTCGTACCTCCGTTCCTAAATATAAGTCTTTCTAGAGATTCCACTATAGGCTACATACGGAGCAAAATGAGTGAATCTACACTAAAAAATGCATCTATATACATTTGTATGTGGTCCATACTGGAATCTCTACAAAGACATATATTTAGGAACACGGGGAAGTACATTACACAAAATCGTAGGTGTCATGTAAGAATTCCAGTGCACTACATTAGGCTCCCTTAGAGTGCCTACTAGTCCAGCACACAGAGTCATGGCTAGTTTATGGTACGCACACAATCGTTAATTGGTGGTTTAAATATGCGCAAGGGATATGCAATGTAGTATCATGTAGAGATGTCTGAAATTAGCCGTGTCAACTTGCCGATAGGGTTACACAATGAAAAAGTACAAGATGTGTGTGGCAATTTCATGGAACATCGCAAAAAAAGGAGAGGCAGTGGTGAGCCTATACAGTGTGCTATGGTACGTCACTCCTCCATTGCAATCATCGTGACATGTTATTTGTATGTCAGTTCTATTGGCCAAGTTTATTAGGGACAGTTATTACGAGTTATCCTAAGAAAATAAGCACCTGTGAATATAAGCTCCATGTAATAAGCCAACCAGTTCTTTTCATTGTGTTTTCAGCTTATCTTTAGTATGATCAGTGGAAAGTCTAGATTGCATTATATTTTTTTCATTTTGCTGCCCATATGAAAATTAATTTGACTTGCAAACATCACAAATTGAACCCAGTGCAGTAATTAATATGATAGGAAAACAGACCATCACTATTTGCTCAAAATGCAAATACAAAGATACCATCTACTTGGCACAATCTACTTTGGTTAATGTTTTCCATAGAGATCCCATTGCCTAATTTAAATGAAGAATGCATGACCCACATTTAAATGAAGAACAATTATTTATTGAAATTCGATGGTCCAAGTGGCTGGTTATTATCATATAGCAGCAGCACCTGAAAGCATCATATAGCAGAAGCAGCTCATAGCAACTCATCATACAGCAGCAGCAGTCTGCAATTCATCATATACCAGCAGCAGCTCATAGCAATTCATCATATAGCAGTAGCAGCAGCTCATAGCAATTCATCATATAGCAGCAACATGAGCAGCTCATAGCAATTCATCATATAGCAGCAGCAGCAGCAGCTCATAGCAATTCATCATATAGCAGCAGCAGGAGCAGCTCATAGCAATTCATCAT